>NC_031983.2:1267620-1285120 GCF_001858045.2 Oreochromis niloticus
CTCTTTTGACCAGAAATTCTGCTGATTCATCTCTTTTCAGCGCAACTTATTGCTTCTTTACCTCTTTTCTGCAGAAATTCTGCTGATTCACCTCTTTTCTGCAAAATTTTCAGCCTTTTCACTTCTTCTCAGCACAGTTCTCAGCAGCTTCTGCTCATTTAGCAACATTGTCAGTTGCTCCATCTCTTGTTTTTGAGAGAGTGAGTTTAGCTCAGTGAGATGAGCAGCTGCCTTTAGACCAGCAGGGCCAGGTTCGAATCCGGCTCAGGGTGACTTTCTTTTTTCACCACCATGCAACTTTTCATCTTTTTCAGCTTTTCAGCAGACAGCTTCAGCGTTAAGGCATCCACACAGCATTTTCGCAGGAAATGCAAATTTTTCTAGTTATGTGTGCCTATGCCAAGAGGCACACATATTACTATTCGTCGGATTTATTATTCTTATTATTATTATTCTCCATCTTCCGCCTAAATTTCGGCACGTATCACGCCCCGCAGTTTTGAGACAAGCTTCATATATGTTACCTCATTTTGTGCGGCCGGATCTGGAATGGTGTGCTATGACTTTTGGTGTTTATGAATTTTATAGTTTTTTAAATATTAATATTTTAGTGAAAATTTTCCCGCGCTCCTCTGCCAAACAGTTTTGACATTAGGATTACATATGTTAGATCATTTTGTGCGGCTGGAGCTGGACTATTATGTTGTGACTTTTGGTGTTTATGACTTTTATAGTTTTTTAAATATTAATATTTTAGTACAAATTTAGGCCAATTCATCTTTTGGCGCCAAATAAACAGACTTCATTTGTGGTGTCTTGGCTCTCTCTAGTGGTATACCGGGAGTAGTACAGCCGAAAAGATTTATCCTTGTGTTGAAAACTCCATATCCCACAATTCATAGCACGCCTCTACAGAGTGAACAATGGCGGCCACCACTTCGTTTTATATGTCTTTTATTCGTGTTTCTAGGTCACAAAATAAACTTTTAAGATATTTTCAGGCGAGAATGTAGGTGTGTAAACTTCAAATATCTGCTTGTTTTATCAAGACATCCCATATTTAGCGACAGTGCTCTGACGACGTCGGTCCTGCCTGACAGCTAGCCGGCTACCTAGCTAGCTGCCGCACTTGGCTGCAAATGGATAGCGAGGGGACTCTCTCTGTCGTTTCACCTCCCCGGTCTCTCGCAAATGCTCGCACAGAATCGGAGTTACAGCTGGATGTGGAAAAAATAACTGAGTTGTTTGGTGGTGCTATAACGCGGAGCTACAACAGTGGGCAGCTATCCACCGGTGTATGACAGAAAGGACATGCCGCGACCGCCGATCGACCGGTGTTTGCTAACGCGGAGGTCAATCGTGGATCAGGGAAAGCGAAGGCAGGAGCGTGAGGTGAACTGAATTTCAGGTAAGAAGTTATGACCTGCACTCTATTTGGGTCAGATATAAACCGAGTTTAGGTGTAGTTTATTTAGCAGCAGTTCTCTTATGTGTTGCTGATAGCCGGCTAGCTAGCTAGTGCCGCTAGCATAGTTAGCTAGCACCGGTAGCGACCCTTCGTGAAAAAGCACCCAGGCTTGGCTTATATTGAGGCGGGTGAAACTCGTGTCAGCACCCGGTCGCTCGCCGACAGTATGTGTTTTAGCTGGACTTATTTTTCGTTTATATGGACCGATGATTTATTTATTTATTCATTTTAGTAACGGTATAAACAGTGAAAGGTGGTGGATTGGCCAGATGTAAACTTCAAATATCTGCTCGTGTTACCAAGACATCCCATATTAGCTCTGATGTTTTCGGTGCCTGCAAAGAGCTAGACAGGTAGCTAGCTAACCCGAGCTGGCTGTCTTTTTGACTCAGGGTCATAGCTGGACTTATTTTTCGTTTTTATGAGCCGATGAGGGTTTTTTTTTAGTAACGGTACAAACAGTGAAAGGCGGTGGATTGTCCAGATGCTGGTCGATGTGGAAAAAATAACTGAGTTGTTTGGTAGTCGCTGACGCGGAGCTACAACCGAGGGCAGCTATCCACCGGTGTGTGTCAGAAAGAACATGCGGGGAACGAGGCGGCGAGGCGACCGCCGATCGACCGGTGGTAGATCGTGGATCAGGGAAACCGAAGGCAGGAGAAGCAGGCGGCTGCCGGTCGGAGCGTGAGGTGAACTGAATTTCAGGTAAGAAGTTATGACCTGCACTCTATTTGGGTCAGATATAAACCGAGTTTAGGTGTAGTTTATTTTTGTTGTGCTGACTTTTTACAATCAGTTATAATAACTCGTACTGCGTGGTAGCTAGCACGATGGAGTTTATGACAGCCTCCCCTGTCATTCTCTCGCCTGTTCAAACTTCAGTCATGAAACTGATCAATGATCGGCTTTTCTCTCTTGTTTGTTTATCGCGCTAAACAACAGCAGCACGTTTAAGCTTGATCAGCTGTTGTTAAATTCATTTGATTTTAATTTCTAGTATCAGCTGATGTTTGCTGGAGCCACAGCTGTAGAAGCGGCTGGTCGAAACCAGGAGATGACCTTACTGAATCATCAGAGCTGAACTGGTGATGGAGAAACAGGTTTACCTTTTTTTAGGTGACATGAATGAGTTGAAGGGAAGTTATGAACTGTTTCTGAGAGAAATAAACACCAAGCTCCTTTTTTATTTAGCTGACAGCTGGTAACTGTGCAGGGGCGGATCTAGCAAAGCTTTTGCCAGGGGGCCAGGTAGGGCATTCACAGAGAAAGGTGGACACAAAGATATACTTTTCTTTCTTACTCTCATACAGGGAGTGCAGAATTATTAGGCAAGTTGTATTTTTGAGGAATAATTTTATTATTGAACAACAACCATGTTCTCAATGAACCCAAAAAACACATTAATATCAAAGCTGAATGTTTTCGGAAGTAGTTTTTAGTTTGTGTTTAGTTTTAGCTATTTTAGGGGGATATCTGTGTGTGCAGGTGACTATTACTGTGCATAATTATTAGGCAACTTAACAAAAAACAAATATATACCCATTTCAATTATTTATTTTTACCAGTGAAACCAATATAACATCTCCACATTCACAAATATACATTTCTGACATTCAAAAACAAAACAAAAACAAATCAGCGACCAATATAGCCACCTTTCTTTGCAAGGACACTCAAAAGCCTGCCATCCATGGATTCTGTCAGTGTTTTGATCTGTTCACCATCAACATTGCGTGCAGCAGCAACCACAGCCTCCCAGACACTGTTCAGAGAGGTGTACTGTTTTCCCTCCTTGTAAATCTCACATTTGATGATGGACCACAGGTTCTCAATGGGGTTCAGATCAGGTGAACAAGGAGGCCATGTCATTAGTTTTCTTCTTTTAAACCCTTTCTTGCCAGCCACGCTGTGGAGTACTTGGACGCGTGTGATGGAGCATTGTCCTGCATGAAAATCATGTTTTTCTTGAAGGATGCAGACTTTTTCCTGTACCACTGCTTGAAGAAGGTGTCTTCCAGAAACTTGCAGTAGGACTGGGAGTTGAGCTTGACGCCATCCTCAACCCGAAAAGGCCCCACAAGCTCACCTTTGATGATACCAGCCCAAACCAGTACTCCACCTCCACCTTGCTGGCGTCTGAGTGGGACTGGAGCTCTCTGCCCTTTACCAATCCAGCCACGGGCCCATCCATCTGGCCCATCAAGACTCACTCTCATTTCATCAGTCCATAAAACCTTAGAAAAATCAGTCTTGAGATATTTCTTGGCCCAGTCTTGACGTTTCAGCTTGTGTGTCTTGTTCAGTGGTGGTGGTCTTTCAGCCTTTCTTACCTTGGCCATGTCTCTGAGTATTGCACACCTTGTGCTTTTGGGCACTCCAGTGATGTTGCAGCTCTGAAATATGGCCAAACTGGTGGCAAGTGGCATCTTGGCAGCTGCACGCTTGACTTTTCTCAGTTCATGGGCAGTTATTTTGCGCCTTGGTTTTTCCACACGCTTCTTGCGACCCTGTTGACTATTTTGAATGAAACGCTTGATTGTTCGATGATCACGCTTCAGAAGCTTTGCAATTTTAAGACTGCTGCATCCCTCTGCAAGATATCTCACTATTTTTGACTTTTCTGAGCCTGTCAAGTCCTTCTTTTGACCCATTTTGCCAAAGGAAAGGAAGTTGCCTAATAATTATGCACACCTGATATAGGGTGTTGATGTCATTAGACCATACCCCTTCTCATTACAGAGATGCACATCACCTAATATGCTTAATTGGTAGTAGGCTTTCGAGCCTATACAGCTTGGAGTAAGACAACATGCATGAAGAGGATGATGTGGACAAAATACTCATTTGCCTAATAATTCTGCACTCCCTGTATAAAATATTTAGCTTTTATTAAATAGTTATCTGAATCTTACAACCAAAGTTTGTATAATAATACACAAGATTGGCTGTAGACCATTGTTCATCATTCAGAACACTATGTAAAAATAACAAAAAACAAAAAGTGAATGCGAAAGTGCATACATATTTATTTTATGTGTTTGATGTGTGTCGGGGCGTGGTCTGCAGTGCCGCTGCAGGGGAGGTGGACCCACGGGTGTAAAGTCTGTGCTCTCTTGGCTGTTTTACTACATCTTGGGTGTGTGTTGGGCTATGAGTTGAAAAGCTACGGCTGCCTGTGTGGGTACACCAACCATGTGTGAAAAGTGGTCCATAACGTAATGCTTCAAAGCATGTTCATGCAAACATTGTCGGGGTCTGCCGTGATACAATGGGACTTCTGCTCATGAACCTCTGTGCACAGCGTCTGCAAATCGGGGCTGTACGAAGTCACCTCATCTTTACCCAAAACTGTAAGCTGTCATCTGTGAGGCGCGAGCGGTGTTTGTTTTTATCATAATTCATGGTGGAGAATGGCTGCTCTGCTGAGTTTTGCTCTCTGTAGCCGTATGAATGGCAAACTACACTGATTAGCAGCGGCATAGGCACACATAAAATTTCTTCTGAAATTTTCGCTTTCTAGTTGTGTGGATGCCCTAAAGGGCTTCCACACTATTGAGTTCCTGTTTCTCTTTATTCTTTATTCCACTATATTATTCTAGTTGCTTCCGTACACTTTTTGGCACTTATCTACTCCCTCAGTTTTCAGCCGATTTTCTCCGTTCAAACTCTATACTGTTCTGCTCTTTCTGCTCTTTCCGGCAATGACTTTTGGTGTTTATTACTGTTATACTTTTTAAAATATTACACTTTTTCCTTTAATTTGTCCCATTGAAATGAATGGAAAACTTCCACAATTCTTCTAAAACTTGCTTGTTTTTGAAACTTAACTACTTTGTCATACTTTCACCTAGAAACTCCATTCAAACTTTAAAATGTTCTCAGATTATTGGGCTATTCCTGTCTGATTCAGCTTTTTCAGATCTTCTACCGTTTTAATTTTATACCTCTTTAAGTCTTCAGTTGCAAAATTGTGATTTTTCAGAAAATACATGCGTTGCTATGGTTGCTATGCAATTAAGTCAGAGTGAGTGCTGGTCCGTTCTGAATTTTCTCTTCATGTCTAAACAACTTCTTGCTACTCACTCAATTTCCACTCAACCCCCACAAATTATACATCAAAACGTAGGTATTTTTGCTGGCTTTCAGACAATGTCACTATCTTTATTGTGAGATTTACCGTTTTTTCGCAATGTGCCTCGGAGTGACACAAGGTCTGACAACTCCCCATTCAAAGTCTATGGGGAGGTTTTGAAATTCAGAGCTGAAATTCTGTAACGGGAAGCATTTTCAAATCGCCATATCTCTTGAACAAAGCAAAGTTAGGACATGAGGCTTGTGCCAATATATCTTCAGACACTGCTGACACTCACAGTGGAAGCAGTTTTTACAATTATCTTACCGTTGAGCAATGAATTACGTTTGTTTGAGGGGTGGAAATCTGTCCTTCTCTCAGTCTTCAAACTCTGGAAATGAAGCCGTTTCTTCTCTCGTCATATCTCCGCGGCGGAGGTAGAACGAGCTATGAAAATCGCAGTCAAAATACACCAAAGTCCGCTGATTCACCCAGTACAAGAATTATGCTGCTAGCCCTCCTAGTTTTTGAGTTACACGACGTTTTGTAACTCCAAAAAACGACGTTTTTCGCCTCTCACCGCGATCTATTTCTGACTGCCCAAGTATGTCTTTCAGACCGCCGCCCCTTTCCAGGTGGCGCAATCAGTAATGACACGGCTCTGCAGCTCAAAGGTCGTGGGTTCAATCCCACCTTGGTCCACGTTTTTTTTTTTTCACTACAAATTATACACTATCACAGACTTGTAATTTATATTGCTAATTTATTACAATTCTGCAAAGTTTGATGATTTTAGCAGCTTTTCTAATATGGACCTCAGATTCTTGTTAACGCTCCATGGCAGAAACAAGTACACAGCCTGATGAAGCAGACTGAGGCAGTACCTCTGATTGGTGAATTTGAGCAGAACCAGGTTGTTCTTTCATTTCATTTCTTTATCTATTTCACACATGGTTCAACAGTGTTTCTTTTCTACATACAGAACCTTCTGCCTCTTTTCAGCAGAAATTCTGCTCATTCACCTCATCTCTTGTGTTGGAGTGCCCTCTTGTGGCGCCTTTGGGTAGTGCCTTAGTAAACGTGAACACTGCAAAGAAGTGGTATCAGACTGGTTTGTAGTGGAGGAATTTGTTGCCAGTTTCTTTCATCTTTAATCCGTATTCATGTTGTAATGTAGTAACTTTTGTGGCACAAATACCACAATATGGCAGAAATACCATGTTTGTCACAAATACTTTGATTTGGTATACTTTAGCTTCTCCACCACTTTTCAGCAAAATTTTCATTTTTTTCACCCCTTTTCAGCACAAATTCCAGCTTTTTTGGCGGTTTTCAGAAAAAAAAAACTCTTTTCAGCAGAAACTCTGCTGATTCACCTCTTTTCAGCACAACGTTCTGCTTCTTTGCCTCTTTTCTGCAGAAATTCTGCTGATTCACCTCTTTTCTGCAAAATTTTCATCCTTTTTGCCTCTTATCAGCACAGTTCTCAGCAGCTTCTGATAATTTCAGCACAATTGTCAGTCTATCTACCTCTTCTTTGTGAGAATGAGTTTGGCTCAGTGAGATGAGTAGCTGCCTTGAGACCAGGAGGTTCGAGGGGAATCCTGAATGTGAATGTAAGAAATAGACTGCAGAAAACTTATACCTCTCTCTGTGTCTGTGTGTGTAAGGGCTGATTACAGCAGGTGCAGCTAATTTAACTGACCTAGATATACCAAGCCCAGACTCTTAACAGCTTCTGTTCCCTTTAGGCTCTGTGTATGTGTATGTGTTTCTGTGTCTGTATCAATATTTCTACCATGTTAAAGTATTACCCCTCCATAATAGTATTTCTGTTAAATCAAAGTACTTCTACTACATCTTAGTACTTCTGCTCAATCATAGTATTTCTGCTAAATCATAGTATTTTTGCCAAATCATGGTATTTGTGCCAAAGCATAGTATTTCCACAAAATAACAGCATTTCTGCTATGTTATATTATTACTGCTCATAGTATTTCTGCCAAATCACAATATAACTGCAAAATAAAGGTTTTGAGCAAATCATAGTGTTTGTACTAAATCCTAGTAATTCTGCTCAATGATAGAACTTCTGCTATGCTGTAGTGCTTTTTGCTGGATTATAGTAATTCTGCTAAGTCAAAGTATTTCATGTAAATCATAGTATTTCTACCAAGTCCCAGTGTTTCTGGTTAACGCTCCATGGCAGAAACAAGTACACAGCCTGATGAAGCAGACTGAGGCAGTACCTCTGATTGGTGAATTTGAGCAGAACCAGGTTGTTCTTTCATTTCATTTCATTATTTATTTCACACATGGTTCAACAGTGTTTCTTTTCTACATACAGAACCTTCTGCCTCTTTTCAGCAGAAATTCTGCTCATTCACCTCATCTCTTGTGTTGGAGTGCCCTCTTGTGGCGCCTTTTGGGTAGTGCCTTAGTAAACGTGAACGCTGCAAAGAAGTGGTATCAGACTGGTTTGTAGTGGAGGAATTTGTTGCCAGTTTCTTTCATCTTAATCCGTATTCATGTTGTAATGTAGTAGTACCACATATGGCAGAAACACTATGTTTTGGCACAAATACTTTGATTTAGTATACTTTAGCTTCTTCACCCCTTTCAGCAAAATTTTCAGCCTTTTCACCCCTTTTCAGCACAAATTCCAGCTTTTTTGGCTGTATTCAGAAAAAAGACAACTCTTTGAGCAGAAACTCTGCTGATTCATCTCTTTTCAGCGCAAGTTTCTGCTTTTTTGCCTCTTTTCTGCAGAAATTCTGCTGATTCACCTCTTTTCTGCAAAATTTTCAGCCTTTTCACCTCTTATCAGCTTCTGCTCATTCAGCAGAATTGTCCGTCTCTCCACCTCTTCTTTGTAAGAGTGACTTTGGCTCAGGGAAATGAATAGCCACCTTGAGCAGAAATTCTGCTGATTCATCTCTTTTCAGCGCAACTTATTGCTTCTTTACCTCTTTTCTGCAGAAATTCTGCTGATTTACCTGTTTTCTGCAAAATTTTCAGCCTTTTCACCTCTTCTCAGCACAATTCTCAGCAGCTTCTGCTCATTTTAGCAGAATTGTCGGTCTCTCCTCCTGTTTTTGAGAGAATGAGTTTAGCTCAGTGAGATGAGTAGCTTCCTGAGACCAGGAGGGCCAGGTTCAATCCTGCTCAGGGTGACGTTTTTTTCACCACCATGCAACTTTTCATCTTTTTCAGCTTTTCAGCAGACAGCTTCAGCGTTAAGGCATCCACACAGCATTTTCGCAGGAAATGCAAATTTTTCTAGTTGTGTGGATGCCCTAAAGGCTCCACACTATTGTTTCCTGTTTCTCTTTATTCTTTATTATTCCTGTTGCTTCCGTACGTTTTTCGGCACTTAACTACTCCTCCAGTTTTCAGCCGATTTTCTCAGTTCAAACTCTAAACTGTTCTGCCCTTTCTGCTAATTCCAGCTATGACTTTTGTGTTTATTACTCTTATACTTTTAAAATATTACACTTTTTTCCTTTAATTTGTCCCATTGAAATGAATGGGAAACTTCCACAATTCTGCTAAAACTTGCTTGTCTTTCAAACTTAACTACGTTCTCATGCTTTCACCTAGAAACTCCATTCAAACTTTAAAATGTTCTCAGATTATTGGGCTATTCCTGTCTGATTCAGCTTTTTCAGATCTTCTACCGTTTTAATCTTATCTCTCTTTAAGTTTTCAGTTGCAAAATTGTGATTTTTCAGAAAATACATGCGTTGCTATGGTTGCTATGCAATTAAGTCAGAGTGAGTGCTGGTCCGTTCTGAATTTTCTCTTCATGTCTAAACAACTTCTTGCTACTCGCTCAATTTCCACTCAACCCCCACAAATTATACATCAAAACGTAGGTATTTTTGCTGGCTTTCAGAAATGTCACTATCTTTATTGTGAGATTTACCGTTTTTTCGCAATTTGCCTCGGAGTGACACAAGGTCTGACAACTCCCCATTCAAAGTCTATGGGGAGGTTTTGAAATTCAGAGCTGAAATTCTGAAACGGGAGGCATTTTCAAATCGCCCTATCTCTTTAACAAAGCAAAGTTAGGACATGAGGCTTGTGCCAATATATCTTCAGACACTGCTGACTCTCACAGTGGAAGCAGTTTTTACAATTATCTTACCGTTAAGCAATGAATTACGTTTGTTTGAGGGGTGGAAATCTGTCCTTCTCTCAGTCTTCAAACTCTGGAAATGAAGCCGTTTCTTCTCTCGTCATATCTCCGCGACGGAGGTAGAACGAGCTATGAAAATCGCAGTCAAAATACACCAAAGTCCGCTGATTCACCCAGTACAAGAATTATGCTGCTAGCCCTCCTAGTTTTTGAGTTACACAACGTTTTGTAACTCCAAAAACCGGCGTTTTTCGCCTCTCACCGCGATCTATTTTCTGACTGCCCAAGTATCTGTCTTTCAGACCGCCGCCCCCTTTCCAGGTGGCGCAATCAGTAATGACACGGCTCTGCAGCTCAAAGGTCGTGGGTTCAATCCCACCTTGGTCCACGTTTTTTTTTTTCACTACAAATTTATACACTATCACAGACCTGTAATTTATATTGCTAATTATTACAATTCTGCAAAGTTTTATGATTTTACCAGCTTTTCTAATATGGACCTCAGATTCTTGTTAACGCTCCATGGCAGAAACAAGTACACAGCCTGATGAAGCAGACTGAGGCAGTACCTCTGATTGGTGAATTTGAGCAGAACCAGGTTGTTCTTTCATTTCATTTCTTTATTTATTTCACACATGGTTCAACAGTGTTTCTTTTTCTACATACAGAACCTTCTGCCTCTTTTCAGCAGAAATTCTGCTCATTCACCTCATCTCTTGTGTTGGATGCCCTCTTGTGGCGCCTTTTGGGTAGTGCCTTAGTAAACGTGAACACTGCAAAGAATGTATCAGATGTTTGTAGTGGAGGAATTTGTTGCCAGTTCTTTCATCTTTATCCGTATTCATGTTGTAATGTAGTAGTACCACAATATGGCAGAAACACTATGTTTTGGCACAAATACTTTGATTTGGTATACTTTAGCTTCTTCACCCCTGTAGGCAAAATTTTCATTTTTTTCACCCCTTTTCAGCACAAATTCCAGCTTTTTTGGCTGTTTTCAGAAAAACAAAACTCTTTTCAGCAGAAACTCTGCTGATTCATCTCTTTTCAGCGCAACTTATTGCTTCTTTACCTCTTTCTGCAGAAATTCTGCTGATTCACCTCTTTTCTGCAAAATGTTCAGCTTTTCACCTCTTATCAGCACAAATCTCAGCTGTTTTCAGAAAAAAAACTCTTTTGACCAGAAATTCTGCTGATTCATCTCTTTTCAGCGCAACTTATTGCTTCTTTACCTCTTTTCTGCAGAAATTCTGCTGATTCACCTCTTTTCTGCAAAATTTTCAGCCTTTTCACTTCTTCTCAGCACAGTTCTCAGCAGCTTCTGCTCATTTAGCAACATTGTCAGTTGCTCCATCTCTTGTTTTTGAGAGAGTGAGTTTAGCTCAGTGAGATGAGCAGCTGCCTTTAGACCAGCAGGGCCAGGTTCGAATCCTGCTCAGGGCGACATGTTTTTTTCACCACCATGCAACTTTTTGCAACTTTTCATCTTTTTCAGCTTTTCAGCAGACAGCTTCAGCGTTAAGGCATCCACACAGCATTTTCGCAGGAAATGCAAATTTTTCTAGTTCTTTATTATTATTCTTCTAGTTGCTTCCGTACACTTTTTGGCACTTATCTACCCCTCAGTTTTGTGCTATTTTCACCGTTCAAATCTTAAAAATTCTGCTCTTTCTGCTCTTCCGCAATGACTTTTGTGCTCATAACTTTATACTTTTTGAATATTGAATTTTTTGCAATATTTTTGCCCATTTCTGCCATATTACAGTGCCTCACTGATTTCCTTGCGGGTGACCTGTGTTTTAGCTCAGTGAATGAGCGTCGTTCAGACTGGAGCCCGGGTTCATCCCGCTTATGGCAACATTCTTTCAGTTAAATTAACTTTTTTTTCTTTTCAAACAAATTTCAGCTTTATAACCCGTTTTCAGCAAATTTCAGTTTTTCACCACTTTTCAGCCAATCCAGCTTTTTCAGCTATTTCAGCAAAAACATCTTTTCAGCAGAATCTGAAAAGTTCTGCAGATCTTCGCAGAAATCTGCTGATTGAACTCTTTTCAGCAGAATTTTCACCTCTTAGCCGAAATTCTGCTATCTTCTTTTCTGAAAATGTCAGCCTTTTCACCTCTTATTACACAGATCCAGCTTTTTCAGAAAAACTCCAGCAGAAATTCTGCTGATTCACTCTTTTCAGCGCAATTTCTGCTTTCACCTCTTCAGATTCTGCTGATTACCTCTTTTCTGCAAAATTTTCAGCTTTTCACCTTTCAGCACAATCTCAGCAGCTTCTGTCTTGCAAAATTGTCTTTCTCCATCTCTTTTTGAGGAAAGAGTTCAGTAGATGAGCAGCTCTTGAGATGAAACGGTCAGGTTCAAATCCCTTTGCAAAACCTGTTCATTTTCTCTTTTTTGCCTCTTTTCTGCAGAAATTCTGCTGATTCACCTCTTTTCTGCAAAATTTTCAGCCTTTTCACTTCTTCTCAGCACAATTCTCAGCAGCTTCTGCTCATTTCAGCAAATTGTCAGTCTCTCCACCTTTCTTGTGAGAATGATTTGCTCAGTGAGATGAGTAGCTGCCTTGAACCAGGAGGTCCAGGTTCGAATCCTGCTCAGGTGGCATTTTTTTTTTTCACCACCATACAACTTTTTGCAACTTTCATCTTTTCAGCTTTTCAGCAGACAGCTTCAGCGTTAAGGCATCCACACAGCATTTTCGCAGGAAATGCAAATTTTTCTAGTTCTTTATTATTCCTGTTGCTTCCGTACGTTTTTCGGCACTTAACTACTCTTCCAGTTTTCAGCCGATTTTCTCAGTTCAAACTCTAAACTGTTCTGCTCTTTCTGCTAATTCCAGCTATGACTTTTGGTGTTTATTCAATGTTATACTTTTTAAAATATTACACTTTTTTCCTTTAATTTGTCCCATTGAAATGAATGGGAAACTTCCACAATTCTGCTAAAACTTGCTTGTTTTTGAAACTTAACTACGTCCTCATGCTTTCACCTAGAAACTCCATTCAAACTTTAAAATGTTCTCAGATTATTGGGCTATTCCTGTCTGATTCAGCTTTTTCAGATCTTCTACCGTTTTAATCTTATCTCTCTTTAAGTTTTCAGTTGCAAAATTGTGATTTTTCAGAAAATACATGCGTTGCTATGGTTGCTATGCAATTAAGTCAGAGTGAGTGCTGGTCCGTTCTGAATTTTCTCTTCATGTCTAAACAACTTCTTGCTACTCACTCAATTTCCACTCAACCCCCACAAATTATACATCAAAACGTAGGTATTTTTGCTGGCTTTCAGACAATGTCACTATCTTTATTGTGAGGTTTACCGTTTTTTCGCAATTTGCCTCGGAGTGACACAAGATCTGACAAGTCCCCATTCAAAGTCTATGGGGAGGTTTTGAAATTCAGAGCTGAAATTCTGTAACGGGAGGCATTTTCAAATTGCCATATCTCTTTAACAAAGCAAAGTTAGGACATGAGGCTTGTGCCAATATATCTTCAGACACTGCTGACACTCACAGTGGAAGCAGTTTTTACAATTATCTTACCGTTGAGCAATGAATTACGTTTGTTTGAGGGGTGGAAATCTGTCCTCCTCTCAGTTTTCAAACGCCGAAATGAAGCCGTTTCTTCTCTCGTCATATCTCCGCGACGAAGGTAGAACGAGCTATGAAAATCGCAGTCAAAATACACCAAAGTCCGCTGATTCACCCAGTACAAGAATTATGCTGCTAGCCCTCCTAGTTTTTGAGTTACACGACGTTTTGTAACTCCAAAAAACGGCGTTTTTCGCCTCTCACCGCGATCTATTTTCTGACTGCCCAAGTATCTGTCTTTCAGACCGCCGCCCCCTTTCCAGGTGGCGCAATCAGTAATGACACGGCTCTGCAGCTCAAAGGTCGTGGTTCAATCCCACCTTGGTCCACGTTTTTTTTTTCACTACAAATTTATACACTATCACAGACTTGTAATTTATATTGCTAATTTATTACAATTCTGCAAAGTTTTATGATTTTAGCGCTTTTCTAATATGGACCTCAGATTCTTGTTAACGCTCCATGGCAGAAACAAGTACACAGCCTGATGAAGCAGACTGAGGCAGTACCTCTGATTGGTGAATTTGAGCAGAACCAGGTTGTTCTTTCATTTCATTTCTTTATTTATTTCACACATGGTTCAACAGTGTTTCTTTTTCTACATACAGAACCTTCTGCCTCTTTTCAGCAGAAATTCTGCTCATCTCTTGTGTTGGAGTGCCCTCTTGTGGCGCCTTTTGGGTAGTGCCTTAGTGAACACTGCAAAGAAGTGGTATCAGACTGGTTTGTAGTGGAGGAATTTGTTGCCAGTTTCTTTCATCTTTAATCCGTATTCATGTTGTAATGTAGTAACTTTTGTGGCACAAATACCACAATATGGCAGAAACACTATGTTTTGGCACAAATACTTTGATTTGGTATACTTTAGCTTCTTCACCCCTTTTCAGCAAAATTTTCATTTTTTTCACCCCTTTTCAGCACAAATTCCATTTTTTTGGGCTGTTTTCAGAAAAAAAAAACTCTTTTCAGCAGAAACTCTGCTGATTCATCTCTTTTCAGCGCAAGTTTCTGCTTCTTTGCCTCTTTTCTGCAGAAATTCTGCTGATTCACCTCTTTTTTGCAAAATTTTCAGCCTTTTCACCTCTTATCAGCACAATTCTCAGCAGCTTCTGCTAATTTCAGCAGAATTGTCAGTCTGTCCACCTCTTCTTTGCAGGAATGAGTTTGGGTCAGTGAGATGAGTAGCTGCCTTGAGCCCAGAAGGGCCAGGTTTGAATCTTGCTCAGGGCAACATATTTTTTTTTTCACCACCATATAACTTTTTGCAACTTTTCATCTTTTTCATCTTTTCAGCAGACAGCTTCAACATTAAGGCATCCACACAGCATTTTCGCAGGAAATGCAAATTTTTCTAGTTATTATTATTATTCTCCATCTTCCGCCTAAATTTCGGCACGTATCACGCCCCGCAGTTTTGAGACAAGCTTCATATATGTTACCTCATTTTGTGCGGCGGATCTGGAATGGTGTGCTATGACTTTTGGTGTTTATGAATTTTATAGTTTTTTAAATATTAATATTTTAGTGAAAATTTTCCCGCGCTCCTCTGCCAAACAGTTTTGACATTAGGATTACATATGTTAGATCATTTTGTGCGGCTGGAGCTGGACTATTATGTTGTGACTTTTGGTGTTTATGACTTTTATAGTTTTTTAAATATTAATATTTTAGTACAAATTTAGGCCAATTCATCTTTTGGCGCCAAATAAACAGACTTCATTTGTGGTGTCTTGGCTCTCTCTAGTGGTATACCGGAGTAGTACAGCCGAAAAGATTTATCCTTGTGTTGAAAACTCCATATCCCACAATTCATAGCACGCCTCTACAGAGTGAACAATGGCGGCCACCACTTCGTTTTATATGTCTTTTATTCGTGTTTCTAGGTCACAAAATAAACTTTTAAGATATTTTCAGGCGAGAATGTAGGTGTGTAAACTTCAAATATCTGCTTGTTTTATCAAGACATCCCATATTTAGCGACAGTGCTCTGACGACGTCGGTCCTGCCTGACAGCTAGCGGCTACCTAGCTAGCTGCCGCACTTGGCTGCAAATGGATAGCGAGGGGACTCTCTCTGTCGTTTCACCTCCCCGGTCTCTCGCAAATGCTCGCACAGAATCGGAGTTACAGCTGGATGTGGAAAAAATAACTGAGTTGTTTGGTGGTGCTATAACCGGAGCTACAACATGGGCAGCTATCACCGGTGTATGACAGAAAGGACATGCCGCGACCGCCGATCGACCGGTGTTTGCTAAGCGGAGGTCAATCGTGGATCAGGGAAGCGAAGGCAGGAGCGTGAGGTGAACTGAATTTCAGGTAAGAAGTTATGACTGCACTCTATTTGGGTCAGATATAACCGAGTTTAGGTGTAGTTTATTTAGCAGCAGTTCTCTTATGTGTTGCTGATAGCGGCTAGCTAGCTAGCGCCGCTAGCATAGCTAGCTAGCACCGCTAGCGACCCTTCGTGAAAAGCACCCAGGCTTGGCTTATATTGAGGCGGGTGAAACTCGTGTCAGCACCCGGTCGCTCGCCGACAGTATGTGTTTAGCTGGACTTATTTTTCGTTTATATGGACCGATGATTTATTTATTTATTCATTTTAGTAATGGTATAAACAGTGAAAGGTGGTGGATTGGCCAGATGTAAACTTCAAATATCTGCTCGTGTTACCAAGACATCCCATATTAGCTCTGATGTTTTCGGTGCCTGCAAAGAGCTAGACAGGTAGCTAGCTAACCCGAGCTGGCTGTCTTTTTGACTCAGGGTCATAGCTGGACTTATTTTTCGTTTTTATGAGCCGATGAGGGTTTTTTTTTAGTAACGGTACAAACAGTGAAAGGCGGTGGATTGTCCAGATGCTGGTCGATGTGGAAAAAATAACTGAGTTGTTTGGTAGTCGCTGACGCGGAGCTACAACCGAGGGCAGCTATCCACCGGTGTGTGTCAGAAAGAACATGCGGGGAACGAGGCGGCGAGGCGACCGCCGATCGACCGGTGGTAGATCGTGGATCAGGGAAACCGAAGGCAGGAGAAGCAGGCGGCTGCCGGTCGGAGCGTGAGGTGAACTGAATTTCAGGTAAGAAGTTATGACCTGCACTCTATTTGGGTCAGATATAAACCGAGTTTAGGTGTAGTTTATTTTTGTTGTGCTGACCTTTTACAATCAGTTATAATAACTCGTACTGCGTGGTAGCTAGCACGATGGAGTTTATGACAGCCTCCCCTGTCATTCTCTCGCCTGTTCAAACTTCAGTCATGAAACTGATCAATGATCGGCTTTTCTCTCTTGTTTGTTTATCGCGCTAAACAACAGCAGCACGTTTAAGCTTGATCAGCTGTTGTTAGAATTCATTTGATTTTAATTTCTAGTATCAGCTGATGTTTGCTGGAGCCACAGCTGTAGAAGCGGCTGGTCGAAACCAGGAGATGACCTTACTGAATCATCAGAGCTGAACTGGTGATGGAGAAACAGGTTTACCTTTTTTTTAGGTGACATGAATGAGTTGAAGGGAAGTTATGAACTGTTTCTGAGAGAAATAAACACCAAGCTCCTTTTTTTATTTAGCTGACAGCTGGTAACTGTGCAGGGGCGGATCTAGCAAAGCTTTTGCCAGGGGGCCAGGTAGGGCATTAACAGAGAAAGGTGGACACAAAGATATACTTTTCTTTCTTACTCTCATACAGGGAGTGCAGAATTATTAGGCAAGTTGTATTTTTGAGGAATAATTTTATTATTGAACAACAACCATGTTCTCAATGAACCCAAAAAACACAATATCAAAGCTGAATGTTTTCGGAAGTAGTTTTTAGTTTGTGTTTAGTTTTAGCTATTTTAGGGGGATATCTGTGTGTGCAGGTGACTATTACTGTGCATAATTATTAGGCAACTTAACAAAAAACAAATATATACCCATTTCAATTATTTATTTTTACCAGTGAAACCAATATAACATCTCCACATTCACAAATATACATTTCTGACATTCAAAAACAAAACAAAAACAAATCAGCGACCAATATAGCCACCTTTCTTTGCAAGGACACTCAAAAGCCTGCCATCCATGGATTCTGTCAGTGTTTTGATCTGTTCACCATCAACATTGCGTGCAGCAGCAACCACAGCCTCCCAGACACTGTTCAGAGAGGTGTACTGTTTTCCCTCCTTGTAAATCTCACATTTGATGATGGACCACAGGTTCTCAATGGGGTTCAGATCAGGTGAACA